>NC_071260.1:15718649-15736149 GCF_023375685.1 Ictalurus furcatus | reverse complement strand
TAATAATCTAAAGACTGCAGTGAGTATATTAAGAATCACTGTAAGTAAAAAATCTTGTAAATGTTTCAACTTGGTGTTATCAGATTTGCTTTGTAAAATATCTAGAAACATTAGAGAACATTACTATTTGCATTAGGGAATGGAAATGTTAATAGGTCCTTATCTCTTTAGAATCAGACATGGTGGGATTATAAGAAATAGAAAATAGATTTGTTGGTAATAAAAAGATTTTGCTATTAATAACAGCACTCTGCCATTTATAATACCACTGGAAAACATGCAAAGTCAGCTTTAATAATTTGTTTTCTTCTCCAGCACAAACATGGTCCACCAAGAAGGGGTACTTTGTGTCCCTTTGCAATGTCAGTACTCTTTAATTATGTTCTGAAATCGAAGTTGTTAAATTGCTTCTATTCAGCATGCTGCAGTGATGCAAGCTCCGGAAGATTAGTATCAGTGTAATTACTGTAAACGATTGGGCTGATTAATTATTCAGTGCAGTAGTGTGAGAGCGATGCACATGATAAAGGGCTGTGAAACAAACCTCCTCCCCTTGTCCTGCACACAGCCCTGTAGAGGAGAAGAGAGGAGAAAAAAGAATAGGGAACTCTGAGTGAGAATTCACATGTATATTTTTTCTCCCCAGTGTCTCGATTTCCAAGCCCCAGACTGACACCCAGGCTGAGCCGAAAGCGAGCACTGTCCATCTCGCCTATGTCAGATGCCAGCATCGACCTGCAGACCATGATCCGCACCTCTCCTAACTCTCTGGTGGCCTACATCAATAACTCACGCTCCAGCTCCAATGCCAGTAGCTCCTATGGGCACCTCTCAGTCGGGGCGATCAGGTACAGGAAAGCCTACTGCTATGTTTGGTTATTCATTTTTCACTAATAAATCTGATCACTGTATAATCCTAATTTCAATTCCTCTTTTCCTTTACCTTCACCAATCAGTCCGTCGTTTACATTCCCCCACCCCATCACGCCTGTGGCATACCAACAGTTTCTGTCCCAGCATCGAGGGCTTAATGCATTTGGCCACACACCTCCCCTAATACAGCCGTCTCCCTCCTTCATCAACCGCCAGCAGTCCATCGGAAGTACCACAGCCCACAGCACCAGCAGCAGCAACCCCAGCACAGAGGCCAACCAGGTGAGCCAGCTCATGAGAGAACAGCAACCTTCTGAGCACAACAGGAAACTTATTGGCTTATGTGGTTCAGGCATATGCATTGTGTATGGAGCAATTTAAAAATTATATATACTTTCTTGTTTTTCAATAAACCCTCTAAAGACCAAGGCATCTTTCCTTTGTGCTAAGTGTTGCTTCCACCTCCTCTATCAATCCCATGTAAACATTAAGACTGCATAGAATGTAAACTTCCTCCAATTCACTGACCCACTCTCATATCCAGACACCCACTAAATCCATTTTCATTCCATTTCATTTTCAAAACTATAAAAGCGCACGCACACACACACGCACACACACACACACACACACACACACAAGCAGTGATGAGAAACACATTTCCCTTGCTTTTCAACAAAACCCTGTCAGTTACTGAGTTATGGAAAACATTGGCCTACACTTTACTCTAGTGGTTGGGTGGGATTTGGAAGATATCCCTCCAACCCCCATTCTTTTTCTTCTTTCTCCATGGAGGAACTTTGTGCTCTGAGAGCGCTGTCTTGTTAAGAAATTCATCTGAAGATAAAAGTCTGCAGCCTCACTCTCCGTGGGTTATAAGAGAATTTATAATCTCATGAATGCACTTCAATCTTATGAGGGCACTCTAACTTGTTTAGTCTCTGAGTGAGTTGCTTTTTGAAAGATGAGATGTTTAACATGACACCTCTGCAGAAGTAAAATCTGAACGTTATTGGCAGTAACTGCATTGCCAACATGGTAACTCCAGTTAGTCTCCTTTTGACTTTTTGGTCCTTTCTCTTTATTTCTCTAACCTTTGTGCCACCAGAATGCAGGAGGAGACTCAGCAGTCAGCAGTACAGTCAATCCTATGATCACCAAGAGGTCAAAGGTGAAGACAGAAGTGGACAGGACATGCCCTATCTCCCCTTGCTCTCAGGTATTAAGGTCGCATATTCAAGAGTTAGTTAGTCTTTTTGGGGTTTAACCTGTCTAACACTCATAAACGATTTAATAGGTATCATAAAATTGTATTTATTCTCACAGCATTCAGTAGGATTGAAAACTCCACCTGTGACATGGCAAAGACTGCCCATTTCCTCTATTATATCTGTTCAGTAAACAGTGCCAGATAGAACTGTCTTACTGACAAATCAGATAAACATTACTTATCTGACAAGGCTCACATACTCTTTTTTTGTGATTTACTTTGGTAAATATTCACCTTCATTTTTGTGTAGTGACAGTGTGGTGACCATGTGGTGTATACAGTTGATATGATGTATACAGTTGCTGAGTGCAGTTGAGAGCCCGCTGGGAATTCATGAGAAAAGTATAGCAAGACAGATAGAAATATTTTGGTGTTATAGCAGCATCCACCTTTAAGAAAGCTGTTTGGGTTGCTTTTCTGCTTCTTATCCTCACACGTGGCTACCCTTTACTGTCTGTCATGTGCTGCTAAATAAACCCATTCACTTTTGAATCACTATCAGACAAAATGAGCGAGCAGACAGGGATATTGGATGTGGCTGTAAAGCATTCCATTCGCTCACCACATTAGAGAAGGTTTGGCCCATTTAAGTTTAATGCCAGAATCATTAGCGCTCAAAAGCATTCTAAACATTCCCAGACTCTGAGAGGAAAGCGGCCTAAAAAACGGCTCCAGAAGCAGGGTAGAGATTCACAACAGCGCTTAGTGAACACCTTCAGTAGCAAAGTTCTGCATCCAGAATCTCAACACATGCACAACTAGGAACAACTAGGCAACAGGCTCCAGACTAGCAACTAATGATAAAAAACATTTAACACAGCCCTCTGTTGTCCTACAGACTGACTAAGTATATGACCCTTTTTACAGGATCACGTGGAACTGAGAGAGGAGCTGGATAAGGACGAGTGCAAGCAGGAGCCTGAGGCAGTGTATGAGACCAATTGCCACTGGGAGGGCTGCTCTAAAGAATATGACACACAGGAGCAGTTGGTGCACGTAAGTGACAGTTCTGTGCTCAATCATATATCAAAATGGTCTGAGTTTATGAGTCAAAATTACCCTAAGTGATAATTTAATATTAGCAGATGTTTTAGTTACATCTCAGTGCAGGATCTGTGTGTATAATTAGAAAACGGAAAAAAATTACAAAAGGAAATAATAGTTAACAATTAGGACTAAAATAGCTTAAAAGGCCAGCCTATTTTTATAAGAAGCCTATTCATGCTCCTGTAATTGTTCTGTTCCTGTCACTGTCACACGTGGAATTTAACGAGCATGCAGATGCACATAGAGGTGCAACCAGTTGTGCTGGAACTTTCTCTTCTCACCAAGACACTTAAACACACACACTGAAACACACTCAGGGTCTTGGTCTCTGTTTACCCCCCTGGACTTTGGCCTTGCCTGAGGCCCAGCAGTAAATCTGTCGACATGCCCGCAGTTCTGATGCAGCTCCCCCAGTCGTGGCACCTCAGACAAGTCCCCCTGTGATTAACAGCTTGTGCTCTACACTATGACAGAAACACTCATAGCCAGTCAGACTCTTCACCAGGACTAAACACTCTGAGCCAGGCCAGCTCCTCGCAAAGAGCACTGCCTCAGCAGGGGTTCAGGGGTCAATGGCAGTGGCCTCTGATGGTCCTCCTATTCCAGGCTGCCTAAACTGGGCAGGTCTGAACCAGTCGAAATGTCTGTATGCCAGCATATATGAGTAACTTCAAAACAACTAATTTCTACAGAAGTAAAGACATAGTGTCTCCAGTGGTTGAAGGTGCGCAGTTGTATGCAGGCTGTTGTCCTACAATAATTACATATTAGTAGAAAGTGTTGTAAGAATGGAAATGCAAATTGGAAAAGTATTATTATTAGAAAGGAAGAGGAGCAAGAAAGAGTCATATTATTTAGAGGCCAGAGAAAAAAGTCTTACAACTCCTCCCTCCCTACATATCCCCTTTGGCCCTTAAGGCTTTAATCTGTGCTTTTTCCATATAAACTAAATTACACACCTTGAGAAAGAAAAATATGGCATGGTGTCTGGTTTTATCTGTTGCATGTAATCATTCTCCATAACTCTAAATTATGGTTTTAGTTCAGTATGACAGGCATAAGCCTCAAATTGGATGTATATTCCTAACCACGTGCATATTAAAAAATAGACTAAATGTAATGCATTATACAGATTCTCAGCTAGTGTGAAAAAAATAGTTTCAAAGAAAATGCAAAGAGAATTACTATCCCTTAGTCTGAAAAATTCAACATGAAGCATCATTATATTAGTATAGTTCAGTTGAGTGAATAATGTTTTTAAAAGGCTGACCCTTGATGGAAGGGTTCTGTATTTTTTGTAATGTGAGAATGGAGATTTCTGTGCCCTCCGGTGTATAGAATGCCCTTCATGACCAGGTCTGCCACCAAAGGGATCATACCTCTCTATTGCATGTATAAGTGCAGTCCCCATTACACTGTGTTTGAATGTGATGAATCGGAAGTTCTGTGACCCTTTGGTAGATGGAATTTTTTCATGCCGTAAGATAAATTACAACTCAAAGCACCATTGTCACTGCAGTGTAACAGAGTGTGTTAGAGTGCAGTATATCTGTAACACACTTCTCTCCTTACAGCACATCAATAATGACCACATCCATGGGGAGAAGAAGGAGTTTGTGTGTCGTTGGGAGGAATGTTCACGAGAGCAGAAGCCTTTTAAAGCCCAATACATGCTGGTAGTCCACATGCGGCGGCACACGGGAGAGAAGCCTCACAAATGCACAGTATGTAACACGGAATCAAGCTCATTCTCTGTGCACACTTAAAATGGCCTCTAATGTCTGTTCATCTCCCCCAATATGTTAATACATGCAATTATAGTCTCAGAAATAGAATAATGCAATGCAGTACAATAAGTGCAACAATAATGCAATGCAGTGCAAGCCTGCAAGCACCACTGATCAATAGAACTTTCAGTAGAACTTATTTGTTTATAGCACCTATTATTTTTCCTCATTCCGATTCAGCCAACAAGGCATACTTATTTGACTTTGGGAATATATGGAAATACTGTTTGCATGAACATATTGAATAAAATCTTCAGTTCCAAACTTAATGCAAATTTTAGGCAAAGATCCTATTAGAATCTAAACTTAGGGTTAGGGTTAGGGCAAGTTCTGAACTTTTTTATGAGTTCAACAAGGATAATACCAAGACGGAATCCTATCAGACTATTCCTTAATCTAGTTGTAAAGGCTCTTGTATGATTGTCCATCAGTGACAGAGCATCAGTTAAAGTAAACTATGAGGATATGGACTGTATACATAGTGAAAAACCTATAATATCTGTTTTGCCCATTATGCTGATAATCATTGACTGTCCTCTCTCTAGTTTGAAGGCTGCTCCAAAGCATACTCTAGACTAGAGAACCTGAAAACCCATCTGAGGTCACATACTGGAGAGAAGCCGTATGTATGTGAACACGAAGGTTGCAACAAGGCCTTCTCTAATGCTTCAGACCGAGCCAAGCACCAGAACCGCACACATTCAAATGAGGTAGTACTACTGACATTTGTACTCCTATCTTTCCTAATCTTTCCTCCTAGGACAAGAGGAACAAGTAAGATTGATAATTATATGAACCAAAAATACTGAAAAATATATTATTTTTGTCTCACGTTCCACTAGAAACCATATATTTGCAAGATCCCAGGTTGCACGAAGCGTTACACAGACCCTAGCTCTCTGAGAAAACATGTGAAGACAGTTCACGGTCCTGAAGCACATGTCACAAAGAAGCAACGTGGTGATGCTCCTACAAAACCACAACCACCTAAAGGGAGTGGGGAAAATGAGGCCAACAGTAAGCATGCTGGGAGAGGATCGGAGGGGTCAACTGAAGCCAGCAGCACCAGCAAAGGTGTGGAGGACGGCCTACAAGTCAAGTCCATTAAGACTGAGAACACAATGGTAAGACATTAATTTGTTCTATTACAGTACTAATCTGAATAAATACTTAAGCATGTTAGAATATTTAGTACACACTCAATTAACAGTATATGCGGTATTCTTATACATACTAATATGTTTCCTTTTAAATACTATTTTGCTTTATTAACACTTATTGGGTTGATTCTTGAATATCTGTCATGCTTTAAATCTTATGGACAGACTTTACTCAGGTGAGCGCAATCTATATCTTGTCTTTTTCTGCAATGTGAGACATTAATTTACAATCCACCACAATAGTACAGCATGTTTCATGTGTTTAATGACATCAAAATTATGGTCATAACACTCTGGAGTTAATTTTTTATGTTCCTGCATGTAACCTTTATTTTTACATCTCTTACATGCTGTAAATATATGTTTATATGTAGATAACGGTATTTTTGACCCTGGGTTTGTGCAGTTTTTCCACACATCTCACATTTCTGTTCTTTGCATAGCACCATTCCTCTTATCTGACCATATTCTGTTCTGTTCCTCCATTGCCACAGAGCTGCCAGTTTCCTCTGTAGTGCAATGAAAAAAATCATCTAATTAATATTCACAGACTGGGACTGCTGTGTGTTTACTGAACAAAAAGCTTTATACTGTCATCAAGGAGCACTTTTTAGTTTAGACTTGGTCAGAACTAGGGACGTGACGGTGAGGAGATTTTCCCACCAGTTAATCAACGTGTGACAATACCAGTAATATCATTATCACCGGGGGTGGGGCCGGGGGTTTTTTCCCCTCGCTTATGAATGCGTGCAGCTATGCGCATTTCACTTTCGGTTTCGAATTAGCGGCAATTCGGGGCAGCACTTGCTTGAATGGTGGGTTCATTATTATTCATAATGGGAAAACACAACAACTACAAAACAGTACAATCGCTTATATTAAACATAGAACTTTTGAAACCAAATCTTCAGCCATCGTCTTTTCAGTCAGCTCGCCTCACTCTCCGTACGTGCTAAATGAAATCTGACTCCTGCTGATCTGTGCTGCGACTCTGACTCATTCGGCTCATGCTTAATTGACCAGACGTGTTCAGTTTTTAATTGTAGCGACCGTTCTCTAACGGAACTAAATTATTTTTATTACTATAAAAAGGCAAAACGACAGTGGGGGCGGTGCCGCGGTGGGCAATGATGTAATCGGTGTGCAGCTGAACACCGTGTAACACCAGGAACACCGACTATCGCAGCAAGGCTAGTCAGAACTCATTTACATCACTGAATCTTTAAGGTTTGAGCAAACAGACTGTGCAATGCAGTTATTCATACTTGCTACATATGCTATATAACCATTCTGTCAGAAACTGATTTTTTTTTTCCTTGTTTTAGATGAACTTTGTTAGTGCAATTGTTTACAAGTTATATCTAAACAGGTATTAAAAGAATAATTTCCTACCCATTTTAGATGTATCACTCCAGCCCTGGTGGTCAGTCATCATGTAGCAGTGAGCAGTCACCACTTGGTAGCACCACCAACAATGACAGTGGAGTAGAAATGGCCCTACACAGTGGAGGCAGTTTGGGGGACCTGTGTGCTCTGGATGATCCCCCTGTGGTAGACTCCACAGGTTCCCCAGGGACTTCAGCAGGAGTAGGCCTCCAGCTGCACAAAAATAGGGGGGGTGTGCTACATCTTGATCAAATAAAGAAGGAGAAACTAAAGACGATGAGAGACTCCTGCTCCTGGACAAACTCAACTCCACAAGTCCGAAACATCAAGCTGCCTCCAATACCAGTTGTCGGTGAGTATGCTAGCATCTGTTGCATTTGGAATGTGACACATGTAAAGACAGTAACTGAAGAGAAGCTCTTTCATTATACTGCTTTTTCTCCCCTTCAGGTTCTCTGCTGGAAAGTTCAAGTACAGGCTCTCAAAGTGTTGGCATGCCAGGGCAACGCTTCGGAGACTTCCCCTTGTGTGAAGTGACACTATTGAATCAGCTGAAGGAGCGTAGAGATAGCACCACAAGCACTGTGAGCTCAGTCTACACACTCAGCCGCAGATCCTCAGGCATCTCACCCTGCTACTCCAGCCGGCGCTCCAGTGAAGCCTCACAGTTTGGGGGACGCAACAACATCAGCTCAGCAGACTCTTACGATCCTATCTCTACTGACCTATCACGCCGATCTAGTGAAGCCAGTCACTGTGGTGGAGGTGCTTTGCCAAGCCTGCTCAGCCTCACCCCAGCCCAGCATTATCGCTTAAAAGCAAAATATGCAGCAGCCACTGGGGGTGCTCCACCTACACCCCTGCCCAATATGGATCACATGAGTCTTAGGACTAGGATGGCCTTGTACAATGACTCTCAGGAGAACTCGGCTCATTTATTCCAAGCCCGGACTATAGCCACCTCAAGGCGCTGCAGTGATATGACTTATGGAGTCCCTGGTATGATGCCTCATGAAATCCCAAGTAATATGCCAAGGAGAGCTAGTGACCCTGTTTGTCGGTCGACTATAGATCCTCTTTCCTTGCCTCGTGTTCAGCGCTACAACAGTATGAGCAGCATGAACCCTTCCCGGGTGCCTCTGGGTGATCATCGTGGTGTTAACTTGCAAAGCAACACCTTTTCTGACGGCAGCTTGCATCGTCATGCCTTCAACCAGAGGCCCCCTAGCATCTCAGAGAACGTTGTCATGGAAAATATGGCCATGGATGAAGCTGACCAAACAGAAGAGGACATGGTGCTTCCAGATGATGTAGTGCAATACCTCAGGTCCCAGCATGCTGGCTCAACTCAGGATACTGGTATGGCCTACAACAGTGGTCAGCCACAAGTTTTCAAAAGCAACCTGACCTCCCAGCAACACCAGCAGTTCTATGGACAACGACGCATGGCCTTGGTTGATGAAAACATGAATCACATAGAGCAAATAATGCCCCCCTGCCAAATCAGCCCAGGTTCCCAGCAGCCTTTCCCAGCCTCTGATAGTGTGAATAAGAGTCACATGCCTGTACAATGGAATGAAGTTAGCTCAGGTACAGTGGACAACTCAGTAAGATTTCCAAAGCAGCAGCTTCTCAGAGGCAACTTGGCACTGGTCCAGCAAAAGCAGAACACTGGCCCTTATCAAAGCTTTGGGTCAAATCAGCAGTCTGCACCAATCAACCAAAATTTGGCTGTTCCACAGCAGGGCTACTCGCAGAGGAACACTCAGAGGACAAATCCCATTCAGCACTATAGACAATCATATGTCAACCCCTGTCAGAACCTCAATGAGCCAACAAAGGCAGACCCAGGTTATAAACAGGAAATCAACCATAATCTCTCATCAGGAAATACCTACCAAGGTCCAGTACGCAGTAGCATGGCTCTGCAAAATCAAGAAATGCAGAATTACAAATCTGGCTACTCCCGCCTGGAAAACCAGCAGAATTATATGCCGTTGCCCCAAACAGCTGTTCAAAATGGAGGCAGAGTTTTTCAGCCTAGGCCCCCACCCGAACCAAAACCTTCAAACAGGCATCCCACAGGTTCAGGTTTGCCCCATCAAGCTGGTTATTCTCTGTCCAGTACAAGCTCTGATTTCAACACTTCTGAGGCCAGCCCAAAGAGACCTGCTGAAGCCACTCATTTCTGCAGTGGAGCTAATACTGTGTTCTATTCAGGTGAGATCAGAATGTTAGACAGCAACATAGACTATAACTCCTCAATGTCTCCTTCTGCCAGTCAAGCTGATTATACTACAATGGCAATGATGGCATCCCCTGGAATCAACCAGGTTACCAGCACAGTGGACTCGACTCAAACTGCTGAAAATACTCAAATAGACTTTGATACCATGTTGGACGACGGAGATCATTCCAGCCTGATGTCTGGCACGCTGAGCCCTGGACTCTTGCAGAGTCTTTCACAGAATTCCTCACGACTCACTACTCCGCGTAACTCTGTCACACTGGCCTCAGTGCCAGCAGGTATTAGCAATATGGCTATTGGTGATATGAGCTCTATGTTAACTGCCCTTGCAGAAGAAAGTAAATTCCTAAACCTGATGGCTTGAGTATTAATGCATTGAACACTGAGAAAGATATTTAGCAGACTGTGTTTGGTGATCTTTCTATCTTTTGTATACATTGTATGAAT
Organism: Ictalurus furcatus; assembly: GCF_023375685.1. Lineage (NCBI taxonomy): Eukaryota > Metazoa > Chordata > Actinopteri > Siluriformes > Ictaluridae > Ictalurus > Ictalurus furcatus. The sequence continues at coordinate 15,725,931 of NC_071260.1, read as the reverse complement.
GACACTATAGATATATGTGACACAACAGACACTTATGTCCAATGTGGATCAAAATATGTACATATATTTTTTATGAGATAAAAGCACTGATGTATTACAGTAAAAAAAATTACAGAAGGTTAGGTCCGCATTACCAAATGCCTGCATTAAAATTGGAATGGACTAGGATATGCAGTCAGACTCAAAGAACTGCAAAGATCTCAAGATGGCATATATCCGAGTCAGAAAGCCATATGTTTCACTTATCATGAACCATTTAAAAGCCGTCCAGGGTAAAGGTCACATACCAGCTTTGGACAAATCAAAATTTCCCTTCTTCAGCAGTGCACTTAGTAGGGGTTCACTAAGTGCCTTCCCAAACAAAATACACATGCAAAAAGTCCTGTCCAATTTATGTAATCTTGTACTTAGTTGCAATGGTAGATATTTGTGTTCCATTTCTTTTTTTATTATTTTGTTAATAGTTACTGTATGTTATATGCATTAAATTGTGTTAATTACTCACTAGCAGCACAGATAATTTTTTTTCTTTGAATGTCAATATTGGGCAGGGGTATCCAAACTTTTCCTGTTGGGGCCACACTCTCTCCGTAATAATCTAAACAAATAAATAATAGGTCTACTTGATTAATGCTGCCTTTATTTTATCCAAGTGACTAACTCAGTAGGTGCATTTTAAACATGTTCTGCTGAATGCTGGATAGTGTTGTGTAAATAAATATTTTGCCATTTTCACTCAGCAGTTAATGGTTCTAACAGGAACAGTTATGTTGGATTGATGAACTGCCGTCAAGTCAGGTGTAAGTCTTTGTATGGAGATTTGAACTACATCACAAAGGTGACAGTTATTTTGGATGTTAATCAACCCTTGTTTAGCCTCATTAGATAAAATGATTGCTCACATATATATTTGTGGAGACAGCTGAGCAGTGTCTGTGGCATCAGTGCTCACATCACATAGTACTGAATAAAAATCAAATGCACCTGCTTTGCCTGTTACTTGCTGCTTTAGGTTTGTTGACAAATATTCAATTAGCCGGGCGACTGTTTCTTAGACAACAAATTATAATTTCAACACGTTCTGTTACAATGTCACCCTGTACAAAGCGTTTTCCGGTGGGCTATAAGCCCTTGTAGCAAACACTTTTGTTGAGCTGCCAGATCTTTCACCTCTGTTATCGTTTAGCACTAGTACATGATTTGAAAGCGTGAAGTTATCTTTTAAAAGTATCTCAGTTTTGGTTTCAAAATCTGATTGGCTGAGCAGCATTCGAAGCCTACACACGCACCTGTGACCACATCACTATAATTAAATTCTGTATTAATGTGGCAGGTTTTAGTAAATAAAGCGATACCACTTACCGCGGTGGAGTTGGTTTTATACTGGACATTCGTCGCACAGTCCAGATTTCTCAAGAAAAAAACACACAAAAAAGGACAAAATATGTATTTTCTTACTCTGGAGTGGACAGACAACCAAATACAACTGAATATATATTTTTTAATTGTTTCCTGTTATAGCCAGCTGAAGCTAATCTTTCAGAAATGCAGGTCATCAGCGCTTTATAGTAATAGAGTCAATAAGGGGCGGTCTAAAAAGTTAATTACATGTGCAACTGTATAAGATTCTATTAAGATTATAGTCATCTACTTATATTTTAGCATATATTTTAGAGTTGGGGTACTCGATCCCGGACTCGAGTCCAATTATGAACGAACTTGGACTTTTTGTTTCGTCTCAGCCAGCTCAGTTACATCCGGTGCCACGCCAGAGGCCGTTTACGCTACGTTTTTGGTGATAACTGAGTGAAGAAGGCGCAGGAGAGTACGACATATCACACTCACTGTTTACAAGAGCCTCCCCAGATTACCGTGAATGATGTTAATCGCATTGTGAGGCAGTCAGCAGTTACACCCAATAGTAAGAAGGAAAAGGGCTTCAAATTAGCCTATATATTTCGAGGTACATTGACAACTGTGAGGGTAAGTATTCTCATGCTATAACCGAAGAGCGAATCTAATTAAGTCTCCGTTTCTGACACTTAATACCTGCCTTTGCATTATTTGTATTTATTTATCTAATTAAAGTTTACTTTATACAATAAATTATCTGCACTTGCATCCACCTCCTCCTCCAGTCCATGACAAATTGAGTACATGGTTCACTGTAATGGTACTTTTACTTGAGTTTTTTGTTTAATAAAACATTAATCTTCATTACATTTAATTTTAATTACTGTTGCAGAGTAAAAAAATATAAAGATGCATTTAAACATGGAAGACTCTAAGAGCTGAACTTTGAGGAGGTCTCACATAATGGGACATCAATTATGTGACGTTATTATTTATCAAAATAACATCCACATTAATGCCAGGACGCAAGGTTTCCCGTGGGGACGTTGACCAAAGCATCACACTTCCTCCGCCAGCTTACCTTCTTCCCATAGTGCATCCTGATGCCATCTATTGCCCAGGCACCCAGCTGTCCACATGATGTAAAAGAAAGCATGATTCAACAGACCAGGCCACCTTCTTCCATTGCTCTATAGTCAAGTTCTGATGCTCACATGCCCATTGTAGGGAGAGGGGACAACATGGGCACTCTGACCGGTCTGTGGCTGTTCAGCCCCATACTCAGCAAGCTGTGATGCACTGTCTGTCCTGACACCTTTCTATCATAGCCAGTAATAACTTTTTTCAGCAATTTGTGCTACAGTAGCTCTTCTGTGGGATCAGACCAGATGGGCTAGCCTTCGCTCCCCAGGCGCATCAGTGAGCCTTGGGCACCCATGACCCTGTTGCCAGTTCACCGGTTGTCCTTCCTTGGACCATTATGGTGGGTAGGAACACCAGGAACACCCCACAAGACTTGCAGTTTTGGAGATGCTCTGACCCAGTCATCTAACCATCACAATTTGGCCCTCTTCAAAGTTGTTGAGATCCTTACGCTTGCCCATTTTCCTGCTTCCAACACATCAACCTAGAGAACTGACTGTTCACCCACTGCCTAATATACTTAGCAAAAAAAGAAATGTCTCTTTTTCAGGAGACTGTATTTTAAAGATAATTTTGTAAAATCCAAATAAGCTTTACAGATCTTTATTGGAAAGGGTTTAAACAATGTTTTTTATGCTTGTTCAATGAACCATAAGCAATGATTGCACATGCACCTGTGGAACAGTCCTTAAGACACTAACAGTTTACAGGTGGGAGGCAATTAAGGTCACAGTTACAATAATTTAGGACACTAAAGAGACCAGAGGAAAGATGCCTAGGGTGCCTGCTCACCTGCATGAACATGCCATAAGCCTGCTGCAGGGAGGCATGAGGACTGCAGATGTGGCCATACTCAGCAAAAAAATAAATGTTCCTTTTTCAGAAGACTGTATTTTAAAGATAATTTTGTGAAAAAGAGACCTTTCTACTGAAGAAAGATGCCTAGGGTGTGGCCAGAACAATAATCTGCAATGTCTGTAATGTAAGAAGCCTAAGACAGTGCTACAGGGAGACAGGAAGGACAGTTGACCGTCATTGCAGTGGAAAATTACATGTAACCATGTGATCTATCATCTCATATTCATCTTTTTATCTCAAACCCAAATGGCAGTGTTTTAAATGAGATTGTATACATAAGAGGTACTGTATTTCATGTCTTTGTATATTCATGTCATGCCAATGCTATACACCCACAGAAAACCCAGGGTACGTCAAAAAAAATCTAAATGCATACAGAGCAGTTTCTATAGTTAGTGTACATAGCATTCAATATTAACAGTGGCAGGACTGGCCTACAGAGTGATGCAAGAACCATAAACATTGTACACATGAAGGGTAAGAAGGAAAGAGAACTGCTGGGGATTGGGAAGGTGGCAGCAAAGCAGGTAACAAACGGTTTCATTTTGACAGCACATTTTGTCGAGGATTCATTTGATCTAGCACCTGCTGACTACTTATGCCACTGGAATTCCATATTCTCTCAGAGAAAAGATGAAGGAAAAATAGCCTGAGAGTAAGAAACATTAGACATAGCAAAAGCTGAGTGAGAGAAGAGAACACAGTAATGATTAATATTACAGGTGGTAGATGATTTTACTAGGAAGAGTATATACAGAACTGGCAAAATATGTCCTGAAATACTGGCTTTAAAATACTTTCACATTTCAAAAAATGTGAAATTGCAACAAAGGCATTTGCATCTACATTCAACAGACAAGGAAGTCCACATGCAGCTGTCTTCTCTCTGGGGGAAGGAAGACAGCTGGGGAAAGGCAGCTGCTTCCCGTGGGGCTGGGCACCTAAAAATATTATAAAACTGCTCATTCAATGAAGCAGCTCAAAGCATAACTGACCCATTCTACCCAGGATCCTAGCTGAACCCCACACTGTAACCTCACATATACCTAGTGCAAACATCAATTAATACCATTTTTCCCATGGCAGGAAGAATTAAGGGATGAAAATTAAACTTGTATATTGACAAAATTGGTGATGTTAGCAATGATTTAGTAGTTTTAGTAGTACTATCACTAAAATATGTAACGGGACAGAGGTATCAGAGCCTTATGTGATAAAAGCAAAAATGTACTTCAAGGTACATCATTAATACAATGTACAGTAATAAATTTAACGGCTATTTCAAGGCTCTATATAATGTGTGATCCACTTGAGCAGACTTCCTTTCATCTGTCTTCCTAGTGTCTTCCTCGAGTCTTTATCAAAGGGAAATTGAACATAATGCACTCTTTTTGAAACAGAGAATTTGACCTCGGTCAGGATCTGAGGCACACAGTTACCCCTCTGTACATACTCAACTCAACAATGCTTTGGTCAACGGGACATCTCAGCATGAAGGGTGACATTGTAGTCAGATCCTTTACATTGCACACATTATCATAGCAGGCTATTTGAAGAGGAATATGTAAGATTCTAAGATTTCATATATTATATTATTATATATTCAATCTTATCAATATATTTAAGATTGTGAAATGAGTGTGGTGTCAGTATTTATATGACAAAAATGAATAATGGGCCTAAATTAGTCAAATGAATAAATAATATGAAAGAAGCTTGTTTCATTCTATGCACAATAGCCCAAAAGGCAAGGCCAGAAGGAATTTGGGGATTATACAAGAACAAAGAAATTACCACTACAGATTTGCAATTTATTGAAATGTTTTCTATCAATAATAAAAGATTTGTCTATTGAATTAGAGCATTGCCCTATGAATTATAAGGTTTCTTTCCACCACCCAAAAAAAAAAACATGCAAGTAGGTAGCTTGGCTAATCTGAATTGTCCCTTGGTTTGAATGTGAGTGTGCATGGTGCCATGTGATGGACTGACATCCCATCCATGGTGTATTCCCACTCATCATTCCCCAGATTTGCTTTGGCTTCACCTTCATTCGTACATTCATACATATATACATTAATTCATTCATTCATACATACATACATACATACATACATACATGAGATGCTCTAAATCTTAGGTGCATGCTGTCCTAGTAACTTAAAACACAAGCGTAGGGGAAAAGTGGCTTTGATGGTTTTAATTCTAGAGAATTTAGATTTTAAGTCAAGTCTTCTTTACTTACAGTACCAAACACATTAGATACAATAAAAAGTCATTTAAAGCATCAATTAAATAAAAAATACAAATAAGCTTAAATAAATCAATAAATGAATAAAACAATAAAAAGCATTCACCATCACCTACACGTGTGAGATTATTTTGGAGATACCATCTGAAACAGATTTTTCCTATTTTTTCTGACCATTTTGCTACATTCTTATAACTTAGTCCATTGATTTTCTGAATGTCCAAGTCAACTGCTTTCTTTTAATTTACAATTGGCTTTATCCGCTTGAACTATCAAGCACAATTACCTCATTTCAGGATTGGAATCTTGGAGATCTATGAAGCAAAGTTTAAACAAAGTCTCTATAGTAAGGGCTTACTACTCTCTTATGTTGAAGCAGCTGGGGCAAGAAATTTTTTTTTTTGGGGGGGGGGGGGTTGGCGGGGGATAGGGTTGGATGTAATGGGAATCATTCTTTAAATATGATCCAGTAGAGGGAATGTGAAGGATGCTGAGATCCAAAGGAAACTAAACACATTCACCTGTTTGAGGTATAATTTACTATATATTGTGAAGTAGGTAAATCAGCAAAAGAAATTTAGGGTAAAACAAAATGTTTGTTAATATGTTCGCCTCACACCTCCAGGGTTGGGGGTTCGATTCCTGCCGCTACCCTGTGTGTGCGGAGTTTGCATGTTCTCCCCATGTTCTCCCCCAGTCCAAAGACATGCATGGTAGGCTGACTGGCATGTCCAAAGTGTCCGTAGTGTATGAATGGGTGTGTGAGTGTGAATGTGTGTGTGATTGTGTCCTGCGATGGATTGGCACTCCGTCCAGGGTGTACCCCGCCTTGTGCCCCATGCTCCCTGGGATAGGCTCCAGGTTCCCCGTGACCCTGAAAAGGATAAGCGGTATAGAAGATGGATGGGTGGATGGATGGACCTCTTTTAGTAATAACCTTAACACTCTTGTACACTTGTACAGCATTTAAATGCCTTGTTTACATGTTTTGTTTTTTTTGTGCTTATTTTATTGTATATACATTGTTGACATGTATCTATCTATTTATCTATCTCAAAAACAAGCATTAAACACAAGCAATTTAAAACTGGCTATCAGGTTTCAACTTGTGTTAAATATACCAATTTCATTTAGAACATGAATCATGGGATTGGCTTTTGGCCAATGAGACCATTCTTGGGTTTATAATGACTGCATGGGTCACAGGGGTGAGGAAGTAAAAGCAGATCAGAGGAATCATGGGCCCAGCGGGCAGGACAGGATCCATAAATCTACCTCACTCAAAGGAAACCATCTTTTATTTTCCCATTCAATTAAAACAGTCTCAATCCGAACATTGTGTGCAAGTCAATATGCAAGGGAATCCAGAACTTATGAAACAAGTAAAGAAGTAGTTCAAGAGGACACCCTTTTATGTTTAAATCGTGTAACGTATTGAGGAGCATAAGTCAATACAGTGCATCTTTTCTCTTCTTTCACTTTGATCATGACGCATCATGGCAGCAGAAATGCCTTTCATACTCTCAGTTTATAACTATGAAAGCCAAAAAAAAAAGAATATGAATTTAAATCAAGATGAATTTATTTCAACTGGATAGTAATAATCGCTATGGATGCAATAATTTTAAAATTAAGGTCATTAATTGAAGACATCATCTAAATTCAGTTTAGATTCTG